>NC_073746.1:38871877-38886877 GCF_029784135.1 Toxorhynchites rutilus septentrionalis
GAAGGAGAAGGAGAAGGAGAAGGAGAAGGAGAAGGAGAAGGAGAAGGAGAAGGAGAAGGAGAAGGAGAAGGAGAAGGAGAAGGAGAAGGAGAAGGAGAAGGAGAAGGAGAAGGAGAAGGAGAAGGAGAAGGAGAAGGAGAAGGAGAAGGAGAAGGAGAAGGAGAAGGAGAAGGAGAAGGAGAAGGAGAAGGAGAAGGAGAAGGAGAAGGAGAAGGAGAAGGAGAAGGAGAAGGAGAAGGAGAAGGAGAAGGAGAAGGAGAAGGAGAAGGAGAAGGAGAAGGAGAAGGAGAAGGAGAAGGAGAAGGAGAAGGAGAAAGAAAAGAAAGTTGGAATAGTTAAAAGTGTAAAAACATGGACATACTCAAAAGTTATGGCCTCAATGTCAACATCGAACCATGCTCAGGCCATCCGAATAAAAATCGAAGATGATGAACTACTAGCATTGTTTCATGGAAACTTATCTCAAACATTGAAACAAGAGAGGAGCTACCGATGCAGCTGTTCCCAAACGTTTCCACGTAATCGAAAAAGATTCGAAAGGATGGAAATGGGTACCAGAGTCTTGCCCGTAGAAAATTTGTGGGACCATCTTTAGAGAAAAATACTAGAGATAATGAATGAGAACAAAAACTTTTCGGTTCTCGTGGGAGAGAGGCAAGAGATCTTTCCCATAAATCCCAGAAATTGAGCTTCCCGGTGGAATGAAAACAATAACCGGCGACATTCAATAGCACTAAATCCACTAAAAGTTTATGTAGGGGTTATAAGAAACATAAGTTGGCCGTACACTGTTTGTCCGGAGGTCACATAAAATTGTGTTGTTTGCGGTACGGATACTGTAAGTGAACCCAGGACGCAGATCTGATTTCTTCGATTTTGTTCTGCAAATTTTGATGCAAAAAATCGACCTCGCTATGGTCACGATGCAACGAAATCGACTCATCTCCAGAGTAATTCAATGGAGTGATAATATGAAATGTCTGGATATCAGTTTTGTAATATCTTTATGTTTATGAATCTCTTGAATAGTCCCAAATGAACTTTATTATATTGTTTTTAATGTTGATTTTGTTTATTGTACTACGTAATGGAACTAATGTTACGTTTCTGTATATTGATTAAATATCTTTCGTCAAAGTAATTGCTTTAAGAACATTTTTTTGACATAGTGTATATACGAATAGTATGCATTGAATCTTGTGCCTTAGACTGTCACAGTATGTTTACCTCATTATTGTTCTTTCAACATATTAACTTTGCTGATCCATTCCTTTCTCGATCATTTCGATCATATTTGTCTAATCACAATAATAACAATAGCACTGATCGTCATAACAGTATGAGAAAGAGACGGAAGGATGTTCTTTCTCGACCGTTTCAGTGTGTGCCAGAGAGTTGACGATGACAAAGACTGGTACTGTGCGATGACGACTACTCGTTTGCTAATTCTTTGCGATGTTGCGAGGTATGCGTGGGTTGATTGTTGTATAAGTCTACGTTCGTTCGCCAAGAGCCACTACATACTATGTAAGATTGCCGCCGCCGCCAACGCTGCTGCTGTAGCTGCTGTAACAATAAACCAAGCGTGATGGTGGAGAGCGTGGATTCGCTTCCGTGTTGGTTTCTTTTTTTATGTGTCTCGCGTTCGCGTTCGCGTTCGTTTACCATCAGGGGACCATTCCCCCTGGGGGGATCGCCATCCGCTAACAGTAATTGTGTTCTGTATTAGTGCCCTTAAGTGTGTGTCGCGCGTATCGTGCCACCAACTAAGACGACGATCATAACGATGGCGTCAAATGCGAAGAACATGATCATCATTATGATGCGACGTGGTGGCGGGCTGACGATATGCAGGAGCTGTTGCTGTTGCTGATGCGCACTCTCTCAACGCCTGCTAAGTTCGGTGGTGTTTCCGTATTGGAGGACCGAAATAAATCTTCGTTTTGCCCACAAAACAGCAACACCCGTTGGACACGAAAAAAATTGTGTCTGGCGTGTCTCGGCTTATGTAGTTATGATAGCAGTCTAATAATGGGCATAGGCAGCCCACTTTTACTTAGAGCGTTAAAATTTGAATTTTTATATACAGAGTGTCAGATAGCTAACCCAGAATTTTAAAGGAGGTGATAGAGGATCATACTTGATGAGAAAGAGTCTCGTTCAAAATATTGTATTACCTTCAAAAAATAAATAAAAGGCTCTATTACACAATGAGATTCGAGCTGAATAAACAGCTCTTACATCCTATCAAATATATACCGAAAATTTGTGTTTCCAAAGAAAATGCTTTTGTTTTCTCATCATCTAATTTTTTTATTATCGCTTTCAAAATAGGACCCTTCTGAAGCTAAACTCTTTTTTCAACGAAAAATCTAGTTCTTATAGCTAAATTCAGGAATTGACTTCAGTTCATGCAGCGAATTCGTTTTTATATCGTCAATGCTGTCAAAATCGGATAATTTGAGTTTCGGAAATTAAAAGTTAGTTTTCAACGTATATAATTTCTAATTTCACTGCCAGAACAACTAGAATGGGCAGTAATCGCCGCTGTATTTCTGAAGAAAGAAACCTGCTAAGAAAAAATCGTGATGAGGGTGGAATAATTAAACCATCGCTTAAATACTAGGACGATTCGAAAATTTCGCCACCAATGCCTTGAGTCAGCAAAAATGACGGAAATGCCTGGAAAGCCTAGGGAAACAATACCGAGAACAGAACAGCGTATAGTACTTTTGGCAAATGCTGATCCATTTGCGTCGTTCAGAACACTTTGCTTCCAAATTGACAACACCTTAAGTACAAGAACAGTTCGTCGGTGATTAGAATAAGTGAAACTATCCGGGCGAATCGCTATCGACGCTATCGACATCGTACCTGGAAGGTACAAAAAGTGGCGAAACATTTTGTGTAGCGACGGAACTATGATAAAACTATCTGGTTCGGATTCCCAATGGGATGTTCGGCGACCTACAGGAAAAGAATTTCATCCTCGCTCCACGAAGAAAACTTTGAAACATGGTGGTGACAATATCATGGTTTGTGGTAGTTTTTCCTGGTATGGGTCCTATATTCCGAATTAGGAACACAATGAATGCTGTCGATTACAAGCTAATTATGGAGGAGGTAATGCTTCCTTACGTAGAGGAAAATATGCCTCTCTAAAATAGCGTGCTGTGTTGTGTTCAGAAACACTGACAAATTTGTGATTTGGTGATATAAACCTGTTTTTCTGTAAGTCTTTTTTCACAAAATTGAACTAGGAGACAAAGTGAACTAAGATTTTGGTCCGAATTCCTACCGCTATTTACTAATACTAACGTGAGGACCTTTATAGCATACCTGGTAGCTGTCTAGGTTCGTTGGTTCGAGTTCACGGTGGGTAAACAATGAAGCCGTCCATTAATGGTGTAACTACTTTTTTGCAACAGAAATCAAGTTTTCGTTTTACTTTCACCCCTATTCTGCATTTCGATCGATTCGAAATATTTAGAACGACTTGATAAAATTCCATTCTGTATTTCGTTCGAGTTGTTTTTGCATTCCGTTCGATCTGTTTCTCTCCGAACATTAAATGGATTAAACGTTCGAAATAGGAATGCGAAATTATAACTCGAACGACACAACGGAATAGGGATGTTTATATGGACGTTAAAATAAGCTCGTCAATTCAAGGCATGTTGACGGCGAATGCCGAAGTAGTCCTAGTCGAACGAAGCTATTGAGAGGAGAGTCGATTTTCATTTTTCATCTTCGAATATTTCGAGCCCTGCTCAGTTTGATTTTTTTACTCTATAAAATTATGAAAGTTACCGAATTTTTGTGTTTATTTTTACACACCTATTTTTCTAACCAGCAGTGTAATTTAAACTTGGTTCCTATAGGTACCCGTGAACTCAGTTCACGGTCTCTAGTAAGCCAGATGAATATTTAAAAAAAGCATGGTTTCTGTACCATATTTTCTATTGAACAACAAACTCAAATTCATCAAAAAACCCTATAACGCCCATCCCAACTCTGTCTCTCATGGAGGAATACATGTGTTTTCGAAAAATAGAGATAAAACATCGTAAGTTTGCGTGACAGATGTCGCCACCTTAACACCGCTAACTTGCTGCACCCATTTAGAGGTTCTTGGATTGCTGCTGCAATCAGCAATATGTGTTCTACGACAACGGCGCGCCACTGCCAAAGAGGCTGAAGTTGATAGCGGGACACGCACATATGTCCATGTACATATGCAAAGGGCCCACTGTGGTTCCGTGTGAGAAGATGAGGATTTTCGCGAGTACCAAGCGTGACGAAAGCGTATGTGTACGCAACGGAGTATTGCAGCAGCAGCCGTGTTTTATTTGTCGTGACGGAGATATCGATGAGGAAGAAGGAAGAAACGCTGCTGCCGGGCGTGTAAATATGACGATACCGTAGAATGCGAGATGAAGCGCACCAACAATATACGAGGAAAAAGTATTGAAACGCCAGGCGGTAGAACAGAAATAGATGGATGGCAACGACTGCCGGTGCGATATGATAAATTTAACGTCGGGCAAATGATTCAAGTAATCGTAATTAGAGTTGATGGCTGACGAGCTGGGAACAGATGCATGGGGCAGAAATGTCAAATGTGGCCAAATAAAATGCATTCAGGAAGTCGTGTGTGAACGATTAAGTCACTTATGTTGAGTCATTTTATTGCTGGTATTTTTCGCTCATTGTTGGTCTCTTATCGCTGTTCACCGGACTGATATGGTCGGTAATAGTCTTACGGTTTTATTGACTTTTCTATTTTTGCGGGAGGTTGTG
The DNA here is from genome assembly GCF_029784135.1 of Toxorhynchites rutilus septentrionalis. Lineage (NCBI taxonomy): Eukaryota > Metazoa > Arthropoda > Insecta > Diptera > Culicidae > Toxorhynchites > Toxorhynchites rutilus. The sequence continues at coordinate 38,876,678 of NC_073746.1, forward strand.
ACGCGATGTCCGAGAATGGTATCTAATCTATTGAATATTATTCTCAATTGTTATTTTTATCTTGATTGATCCGGAACATCGGAAGGGAGAAACTTCCACACAGGAGCTTAAACCCAAATTGATTTCACCTTTATCAGTTTTCTAAATTTGTTGACACGGCAGTCAAGGACGGACGTGTCATATTCCGTAAGTAACAAAACAAATGTTTTGTTTATCTGTTAACATACCCTTCCGTTGTCTTTCTGGTCTGTTATCGACAGGAAATCGTGTAATTCAATAATAGTTTCAATAAAGCGATGAACTGTAGGAAGACAAAGTCGTAGAATTTTCCCAATCACCCAATATTTAGAAGGTCTTTTTTCGGGAGTGCCCGTGAAAAAAAAATAACGCCTGATCGGAGTCTCACAACCCCAACTTGGCAACCCGAAACGGCACCACGGTCAGGTTTTGATATCAGGTTAAGCTGGCTCGGTATTATGCAATCCACAGTGCGCGCTTATAAATCGTATAATTTGTACATGTTCTTACCTACCTATTCCGTAACACCCCTACAATCTCTTTCTTTCACTCGTGTCTCTCGGACTGTGGGGTCTGTGGCGCTTGTTGTTGTTGTTGTTGAAGGAAAGTTACGATCCACCGGTTGGCTTTAGTAGGTCGGGCGCTGATCGAAGAGCGTCGCGTAATCGGCGCACGCGGTCTGTTGCTGAATGGTGATTATAGTCAGCCACCGCAGCCAGCAGCAGCCAGCAGACGGGGGAGAAATGTATGAAAGTCGGACGATCCGACGCCGACGAAAAGTGATTGTAGTTCAGTCAGTCAGCGAGTATTGGGGCTAAAAGTTTGCGCTTTAAAAAGGAACACTTTGCGGTTGCTGCCGTAAGAAAGCACTTTCTGATGTATGACCTGGGAAAAATACTGCGTAACGTTTGGGGTTTTTGCGAAACCGGTAATAATTGCAACACCACCTCACCACGCTGGGACTCCAGTATGCGGCGAATAAGCAGACAAGCGGACGGCATCCGAACCCATGTTTTATTCTTCTCGCCGGGGTATTCTTGACGTAGAACTACGTCTTTCATTAAGGGTGCCAAATCAGAAAACAGGTCACGTTTTTATGAAATAAAGTTAACGTTAATAAGTATTTTTGCCGCGAACGGATTTTGACGGTTTACATACCAACCGAATCGGAAATTCCCTGAGATTTGTTTGATATTCTATACATCACAATCCCCTGGTGTGTAAATGGTTAAAATTCATGAAAACTATAAGCGTTTCCATTTTCCCATGCATTTGTCCTGCTGATTTGTGTGCTTTCCCGAACAGAGCTGTTAAAACTTTCAGTCTCGTTCTGTTTTCAAAGCAATGAACATCGCTTGTTCTTCCTTGTTTTGCGTCATGACATGCCTTCGTTTCGGGTTGAGCTATGGACGTGACCAAGTTATTCATTCGCTGATGTCTCTGGCATTGCAATCATTGCTTCAAACTGACGCAATTACATTTAGGTTCTGAGCTATACAATTGTGTGGGGAAGCATCAAGCTAGGCTATCGTCGACTCACGTATAAAATAAATGTTCTGCAATTTGGTCTGTGTATTTAGTTTCGCATGGCGGTAGCAAAACTCTCTCCACCAAGGATGGCTGCTAAGCTAATATAGACCGGCAATATTAACAGAAAGGGCTTCTGTTGAAAAGAGCGCAAAATGGAGATAAGTGTATGTATATTAAGTTCCTTCAAGCCATCGAAATATGGGTGCGTACGTGCGTGTTTCATAACCCGTACGTAAACATAGTGCGGGAGGGAAATATTTGCGTTAGGGTATGAGTAATGAATCTCTGCTGAGGCAAATATTCAGTCTATTACCAAGCAGTTAACATTGTTTGTTTTCCGTCATCATGAAGGCTTCGTTGGCGCCTTTGACATTGCATTCAATGAATTGAACTGACGGTATGGCGAAGCAGGCGTTAAGGTTGAGCGTCAAAAATTATTTGGGGAATATCAAGCATCTTGAATGTCATGCTGGAATGTTATAAGTTATTTGGGTTCGCGTGCCAGACGCAAAACTACTTTCAACTATGGGCCCTATTATTGAAATCGAATCGAGGATTCGATACAATCACTATCACTATCACACCGAGTAAAATCTGCAATTATAGAAATCGAGGAAAACAGCTCGATTCGTTACTCTGCTCGAATGTCAGTGGTGGTGCTGAAACATTTTGAAACGAGTTTGAAATGTTTCACAAAGCACTATAGCAAGGATGCCAAATCTTTTTTTGAGACATCTGCTATGAAAATTATAAATATCTATATTTCCAAAAGTGTTAATATGGTTATGTTTTGGAGAAAACTGATATTCCCTCAACGAATGAAGCTTAATAGACGTAATGCATTCATGGATGTGTAATAAAAATGACATCATGGAACAATTTGCTTCACAAAAAATATAATTATTAGAAAATTATTTTTTTCATGTATTTTCACAACTGCAATCTATGGAATTCCGTAAAGAGTCACACATGAATTCCACTTTTTTTTAGCAAAACAATTATTTTGTAATTCAAAGTAATTCAATGAATATGATAAAATTTACTTATGAATTTATATGTATCGTAGAAGAAACACTTACTTTCTGCCATTCTGAACCAAGACGCATTGATGGTCTCAGTGCATTAGGCTCCTCACCGGGGTTTTATTTGAACTGCCTCCACAAATACCTCCAGCAATGTATACATTCGCTTTCATTGGTCCAACGAGTCGTTCAAACTGGTGGTGATTTGTCTGTCCACTCATTTTCAGCCACTGAAATATGCGCTGGAAGTAAGTTCTGCATTGTAAATTATATCATGATTAATATAAATAATGCTGAATTGAACACTTACCTTGTATAGACTATTCTGCCAGGACCGTAAAACAAATACTGATCAAAACAAACGAACATGTGTTGAAAATTGCATATATTTAAGCGTTTCTTAAATGTTTCCCAAAGGAAAATATCAGGGACGCAAACAAAAAAAAAAATTCTCTGAAGATATGCAACAAGTAAACCAAACAACTCGAAAAGTTCTGACACTTGCATCGATAGCTTACACTCGCTCGGTGCTATCGAATTGCTAGATTTCTATAATAATAAAATAGAGCTAACGAGCAAAATAATTCGCGAGCACGATTTCTATAATAGGGCCCTATGATTATAGTTGCGCTAATCTTGATCATAATGAAGCAATGCTACTTTTTTCGAGGTTGTTGAGATTAACAGAAAAGGTTTATTTCATTTATTTAGTCACCAAGAAAGTAAATGTCGTTCTGGAAATTTGTATGTGATTTGGTTTCGCTTGCCAGTAGCAAAAATTTCTCCACTAAGGATGACAGCTGCGCTTATCTTGAGCATGGAAAAGTAATGCAATTTTTTTCGAAGCCAGTTATATTAACAGAAGCGTTTCTATTGAGAATAGCGCTATATGATGAGTACAAGGAAACTTCGATATAACGTACCCTCGTTATAACGTACCCTCATTATAACGTACCTTCGATATAACGTCACTCGATATAACGTACATTTTACCTCGATATAACGTACACATTTCCAAAGTGTAAAGGAAAATTTTTTCATCATTTTTTTTCTGATAGAACAATGAATTATCTGTATTGTGATGCTAAAACAAGTTTTGTACTTTCGATCAATCCCGAAATACAGCTGGTTTTGTGATTCCGGATTCTAAATGAATCAAGCTTTAATCAACAGTACGAAAGGAAGCATCATGAGAAAGACTGGCTTTGTTTTCTGATTGAAGTTATTCATTAACTTTAATAAAACAGCAACATAATAATGTATTATAGACTACGTTTGTGGGTACTTTATTATGCTTCGATATAACGTACAATTCAATACAACGTACAATTTTGAAAGTGAAATGTACGTTATATCGAAGTTTACCTGTAGTGTTTATATTCCTAGTAGCTTCAAGCCACCGATGTATGGCTCAGTATGTATGCTATGACGAACGCTTGTTTGGCGCTTGGTATACGTTGAACGAATGATGTCTAGAGGTACGATTCCACCGAGGCAATGCTAAATAACATGTAGCATGATATTTGATACTTGCAAGTATTGTCATTGTTGTTGTTCCCACGCGGTGCCAAAGTTAAATTGAAGTATTTATGAGATGTGGAATAATGGTGCTGGTACAAAAAGTATATAATCGACTGTAGCTGAGTCTATGCCAATTGTGAAAAAGGCCACCGAATAATATTCCAGGTAAATTTTCAATGCATTGACATGAAACAAATTGCGACATACGATCAGCTAGTGTATTGTTATGCGAGGACAAGAATGAATCATCAATTAAAATACCATTTCAGGGCGATCAAACCATTCTACTAAAAAGTTTTTTCTAAAATTTCACAGCATTATAAAATAAAATCCGAAGTTATGACCAAGCGACTTACATAAAATAACAGCGTTGTGCTACGTCAACAATGCGATCGTATCTTGAACACAACCTTCTATAATTTTTTCTTAGCAATGTTTTATTTATTTCATATTAATGATTTTTAAGAGGATCGTTCTTTAAGAAAACACACACAAAACATGCGAAAAGTATATGAAGTTTGGCATCTGCCAATTACTGTTTGAAGATAATTTCAAGCCAACGCTGACCGTGAATACGCATGAGGTTGTCTATGGGGAAGGTAATCACTTTATCGATCCATACGGCTGGTATCTCACTTATTTTCCGTGTAACATTATATTCCAAGACCTCAATCATTGCTTGTTTATCCGTATAGACAAGAGACATTACGCAATCCCACAAGAAATCTAGAAATTGTCTAGAATTCACGCTTTGGTCAACCGACAAAAAGGTATTAAGGCACAAAATATTGCACCCCAAACGTAACACTCTCGTTTTAGAGCCTTACACCCCGGTATAGATTGGAATATGATGTGATGCAAAAATACAGAGAAACTTTTCACCAGACGGCATGCAAAACGACACGGTGTCCCCAGCGAACAAAATTACACCACACTCGAGCTAAACCGCTAGTCCTGACATCAACAATAAGAAAGACTGCTGTCTGTTAGCGGTAAGGACGACATGAATAATTAAATGTTTTGAAATATAGAGGCTTTGTAATTCATCAGTTCATTCTCCTCTAACCTTTCAAGATTAGAATTTTTGGAAAATAGAATAATTTGGAAAACTAAAATAAAACATTCGGCCTTGAGAAAGGTCATTTCGAAAGCCTCGCTGTCGCAGCTAGATTACTGATTACAATTATTGCTGGTTTATCCATATAGACGAGATACATTACGCAATCCCACAAGAGGGAGTCTCCAATTGTCCGGCAATTTAGGCGAACAATTTACAGGTTCAAAACGAAATATCTATTGCTAATCACATTTACCTCTTAAATTGGTCCATTGTTCGTGTACTTGTTGAAACCACATACCAGAAATCATCGGCCGATGGCAGGCTCGATTGACAGTAACGGTGTGGACATATTCATCTTCTCAAAGATACCGACCAATGATTCCATCCGTCCATGAACCGCGCCCTTCGGTGCATTCCCTTGATGGCTTGGTAGTTCTTGTATTGCACAAACCCCACGATTTTGATCCACAGTACCAATCCGATGCAAAAATCGCTCCCGTTTTTCACGTTGAAGCAGTTGTTTGTACGTAGATCTCCGTTCGGCATCTCTAGGCTTCAGTCAGTGTGGTAGCCAGTTCCCGTGCTTCTAGATCATTCCCAAGACTCGCAAACAATACGGTATAGCTTATCGGGCCAATTATTCTTTTAGTTCCTGTTGCGTTTGACTTGACTCTTATGCAGAAGTGCTTCAAAATTATGCATCTTGAAACGGTATTAACATGTCGATTCGCTTCATCCGCAGATTTCTTCGAATGAAACACGAAAAGTAAGATTTTGCTCGAACGACGTTTTGTTGGCTCGAATATTTCGATTTTCTCGCAAAAAATGCAGCTGGCATCGATGAAAGCTCCCAATGACCATGATGACAAATTGTTTACAAGTATCTAACACCACATTGAATAGGTGAAAGTAGGTAATTAGTAGACCTTTTTGCCATTTCAGTATCGTTGAATTATTTTGACGTAGGACTACGTTTTTGATTTCCAGATAGGGGGTCACTCTACGGAAAATTAAGGGATCTCTATATTGCGATATATGTTACACTATATACCAGGGGTGGCCAAACTTTTGCGCATTACCGGCGACTAATTGTTCAAATGTTAGGCTGCGGTCTACCAACGTTGACTGTATCGAAAAGTCACAAGAAAATGAAATTACGATAAAACGAAGTTTTAGCCCTCCTGTATTCGTGCGCAAAATCATAACTCGTATACTCGCGGACGGTGTCACAGACTGTGCATGCCTCTGTAATTTTTCTATTGTGTATTTTTAGGCGTTATCGGTATTTGAGAAAATAAAATAAAATAGATGCAGGCTAAGTGTACCAATTCTGGAGGACATATGTCGCCAACTTGCAGACATTGGCGAATAAATGCTCTATTTTAGTTCAAAAGTATACAGAAGTATACTTTCTCTAGCAGTTTGAATTCAGTTTTTGTAGATTCTCACTGATATTTTTTTTTCGATTATTTGACTAAATTGTATAAAAAACATATTTGAATGTCACTCATTATGGTAATAGTGTTCCTGAAGTGATAAGTGTCTTCTTCTTCTTCAATGGCACTAACGTTCCTAGAGGAACTTCGCCGTCTCAACGTAGTATTACTTGCGTCATTTTTATTAGTACTTAGTTGAGATTTCTTTGCCAAATAACACGCCTTGAATGCATTCTGAGTGACAAGTTCTAGAATACGCGTGATCACAGTGCAAGTCGGAGGAAATTTCTTGGACGAAAAATTCCCCCGACCAGAACGGGAATCGAACCCGAACACCCGGCATGTTAGTTATGACGCTAACCACTCGGCCAAGGGCCAAGGTTCGTGATAAGTGTACCTATTATAATAATAGTCGGTGTCACATGGAAAAGGTGTTAATAGAATTCAAATAAAGCTTCAATAATAATTTTTAATTGATTCTACACTCGACAAAAAATATGGGAACGGAGCGCGAATTCGAAGTTTTTGAGTGATTTTAGAAATGTTCTAACTTTGTGGAAAACCAACGCATGACGATGGGATATACATCATTTTAAAGCTTCAAGTTTTGAGATGTAATACTTGAATGCTTCTATCTTCTTGTGTAGATAGCAATACTGGAAAGAAAAAATTCGACTTTTTCTGTTTTTTTCAAGATTTTGTAGATCAACACAGTGTTTTATTAACCATGTCAATAGTAAATCAAATTAACCTTATTAATTGGTATTCATTTGATTCTAAGCTCCTACAGGTCATTTTACTACAGGAAGAAGTTTTGATAGAATGAAAAATTTCCCTTTTTCCAATGAATACTTTTTCAATAATGCGATTATTTCCAAATCAGAAGGCAGTTTTGCAAATTTCAATAAATTCTGTACAAGACTCATTGTTTATTATGGATTATTCGGCAATTTTTGCCTAATTTTTGCTTTTGCTTCGATCGTTTCTCTTAATCGACTTTCTTTTACGATAACCATGGCCTTCTAGACAGGTTTTGTGCCACATAATTTCAATATGCAAAGAATATTAACCAATTTTTTTTATTCCATTTATTTATTTTAGGCTCATTAGCATTTTAGCTGTAACAGAGCCGAATTTTAATCGTGTACAGGTCACATGGTTATCATATCTATATAATTAGCATATGACAGGCAAGCCTTTTTTGTGCGGGGGATAGGGACCGCACAAAAAAGTCGCATAAAAAAAAGCGTGCAAAACATCACCAGCAGCTTTAACAAATCATGTTCGGTACACATTTTGAAAAAAAAAGAAAATAACCCAAATCCACGCCATTCACCTTTCAATTTTCTTTTGTTTCCCTGCTTTGCGATGGGACACTTTGCCTCTTCGGTCGCGCGTGGCTGTTTTGTGCTTTTAGTAGCATGTCGAAACGTGTTGCTGTTAGAAATCATATCATGCAAAAACTTAGAAAAACTTAGAGCATTTGATGAGAGGAGGGGAATGATTTCAGAAGTGGATAATAGAGACGCAAATATGCTTTTTTCGCACTGAAATGCATATGAACCGTCGAAAAAAAAAATAAATGGACGATAACTTCGTCAAATATGCTTCTTTTCATACACCGCACAAGAATAGAAAATCGCACAAAAAAAACGCTCAATAAAAAATTCGCACAAAACCAAGTTTTACTGTACACAGTTGCCATTTTTTCGGCGTAAGAGCTTTCTTCTATACCATTGCATATGGTACATTTACACAGTAGCCATTCAGGCGTAAGAGTATTCTTTCTGTTCTTCCATTATCCAGTTGGACCACCGGACAGACAGTTGATTGATCATTGTTGAGTTATTTATATAATAGCAGCCCGATGTGTCTTGCAGAGCAGAGCAGTTGTATGGATGAATCGATCTTATTTCGACCGTGGATCTATCTCCATCGCCGATTATTGTTGCGTGGACGTAGCTATTTTGTAACAACACAAAGATGGTCCATGAGAGCACTGAGTTTTGAACTCACGATCGATCGCTTACTAAGCGAACGCGCAACCAATGTGGCTACGGAGACCCCCTATATTAACGAATTATTTGTATTCAAAATTTTAAAAATTTCCGGGATGATAATCTGAGAGAAGATACACTTAATGAACTACAAATCAAAAATTAATTAATAAGGATTGCAAATTTCGGTTATGATTTATTTTCTGTTAATGAGGACACCGAATATCCGTTTCATCTCTAGATTAGATTGTTGTTATGTGCTTCCCGGTTGTGAAATAACTGCCTGCTTTTCGTTGCTAGGCTTCTTTGCCTGCTGGCAAGTGAATCACAAAGACGTGAGGGTTGTGATGCAGTTTTTGCTTCTCTTCAGGAACTGAACAAAGGATATTAACACATTCATCTAAGATTTAATTTTCAACAGAGTAGATCAAACAAATATGCTTCGGTTGGACACGCATAGTGCTATTTCACAACACTGCTGAGCGTTTAAAAGCGCCCTCTGATATGCAATTGCACAGCGTTAAAACGTGAGGTACAACCATAATAGCATAACAACCACAACATAACAATGTACAACCGTAATAGGAACATAGCAGATCTGCTTTTCAGCTTTGCAACGATTTCGTACAACCATAATAGGAACAAGGCAGCTTTCGATATTGCGATAATTGGCACTTAGATGTAAAATTGTACCAATTATGGTAATACAAAAATATTATAGTTTGTTTCGATAAAATCGTATAAACTGGTCGAATCACAACATCAACAAGGTTGTAATGTATGCGTCTGCACTGTGTTTGTATCAAAACAACCAATTAACAACATAAAAATCTCATTATTTTGACCGCATATTCCTTAGCAAAATGCTAAGAAGCAAACATTAATGGGACACACAATTTTCAAACTAAATTTTTCAACAAAAGAACAATGTTTCGCATGAATCAAGTACCAAAATCGACAAAGAAGAGATTTCTGATATATAAAAAACATATTAGAGCCTTTGAAAAAAAGATGTTTTTTTTAACTAATAAAAACTCCCTCGTATTACCATAACAGGTACTATTGCGATGATAGGTAGTTCTACCCTAATTAAATGGAATAAAATATAATAAAAACATTTTTTCTTCAACTTCATCAGAAATACAACAAGTAAACCAAAAGGCTCGAAAAATTATGCCAACAGTTCTCACCGAACTTACGAGCAAAATCCTCTTTGTCATAACATAAAAATAACGATACTCTTTTGAAACTCGCATTCGCAATCTTCAAAGGTGATGTTTTCTCCAAAAATATAGTTTTTATTGATATAGGAAACCTTATGCCGGATGTTTCCAGTATTTTCAATTGGGCATTCAACAAATGATTTACCTGGAGAAAACATTGTTGAAATTGTTTCTAGTGGCCTTTTTTTTATTACAAGTTATGGTCGAACAACTGGAGGTGTTGATATAAAATAACTAACAATCTGGATAAAAAAATTATCACGGAAATTTAAAAGAAGGAATATCTACTCACACAACTAATGTTTCAATGAGGTTAGTACAAATACCTTATAAGATGATCACGGAAAAAGGTGGAAGGATATTTAATCCATTGCGTTTGGAAGTGACACTATC